>NC_054825.1:3205234-3242734 GCF_018345385.1 Vulpes lagopus
AGACAAATCAGATGGGACATTTCTCCCCATGAAGAGTGGACATATCAAGACATTTGTCTAAAACAAAAGGATTGTTGGGGATTTTGAGACTGACCCCTGTTCTGCTCCTACAGACTCTTTGTTACCCCTTGTTGAGCACCTGTTTTGTGCCAGAAGCTTCACATACCTTATCTCAGCAAGAAGATGCAGGCTTGAGGCAGTTCAGTGGTGTCCATTTTATTGTGCTGGAGGCTGGTGTGGCAGAGTGGCTTTTAAGCTGGGGCCATTCCCACTAGGCAAGGGGTTTGTTTGCCCTACTAGGAAGGGAAAATAAGATTGCCTGGAGCCCCTGGAGGAGGTGGGTACAGGGCAAGGACTGTGTGTAGTGGAAAAGCTGGACTGGGAGCTGGGACTAGGATTCAGGACGCGGATGGTGAGTGGGCTGGTAGGGGGTCTTGTACAAGCCTCTGTTTCCCTTGTTTGGTTGGTGTCACCTGTGAACTGGAGGTTTTGTTCTGGGCACTCATCTTAAGGTGCATTTGACTGTGAGAAGCAGAAGCCTTCTCGTGGCGCACTGAGGGGTATCCTGGACGGAGTGTGCCCTGGACCCACAGATTCCCTTTCTCACCTGCTGCTGACAGCTAAGTCATGTATGTCAGTCCCTCCATCTTTCTGGTCTCCATGGAGGGTTGCCCAGTTTAGATAGTTTTACATGTCACCTCCATCCCCTACCCTTGTCAGGATGTAAGGACCTTGGAGGGATCTCTGCTTCTGTTGTCCCTAACTTATGGGGATTCACTGAGACCCCCTTGAGCGCAGGGATTGGGGGACATTACACTGCAGAGTGTAGCGAAGGTTACATTCTGGGGGTGTGGTTTGGGCTCATCCCTCAAGGGCAGATGCGTGCGTACCGCTCCGTAAGTGCAATTTCACCTTCATTATTCTGGGTGTACCAGATGAAGACCAATGCCGAATTGCGTGGTCTAATTTAAAACAGAAACTCTTAGGGTAGCCCAGGCCCCAAGCTGCGTGTATTGAATTCAGATTCCAGGTTCCGGTGTGTTCATCGGGCTGGGTGGGCACTGGATGAAAGTTGGGGGTGTTCTCTCTGTTGGGGCCCTCTGTGACCCCGTGTGGGGTGCCAGCCAGGCGGTGCTCCTGCATCCTTGCCCTTTCTGGAGATGCGTGCCCCGTACTGGCTGGGGTCTGTGTTGCTGAGCACCCTCCCGGTCCCTGACTGCCCGGCCGTCTCCCTCCTCCTCTGCAGGGTGAGCTGAGCGCCTTGGAGCCAGCTCTTTGAAAGGCTGGCAGAGGGAGCTGCTCCCCCTCTGAGGATGGTGTGGGTTATAAATTGTGTAACCCTGGAGAAGAGTTCACTTGATCACGGTGTTTTACACTTTTCTCTGCAGAACGTTGGTGACTTAATTAACCTACGTGTAGATGTAGCGGCTGAGAGATACATTTCCCGATGCATCTACATCTCCTTTTCAGTCATCATACACTTAAATTGCAAATTCTTATGAACTGTAACCCAGTGTCTTATGGCTCTTGATTCTACATTTCCCTGTAGATCTTCCATCTTCAAATGTGTCAAAGTTAGAGTGCGTGGCTGTTAGAAAAAGGTATAGCTATATTAAACCACCCGAAAGAACCTCCATTGAAATAATGAATATGGCTTAATACCCCTAATGATGGGCAATTGCAAGTTTGGTTTCAGAGCCTATTGTTTACCCAAAACCACTGTGCCCAGGTATTGCAGAACGAGTCCAAGGGACCGTCTGGTCGGGGGGGGGGGTGTAGACTTATCATCAATACACTCATGAGTTCTTTCTCGAACAAGGGGAGGTTATTTCACATGCTTCCTTATGTGCCCTACCTTATAAAATCCTTGCTTCCCTCCCCATGAACTTATTCTTTCCCTCTCCACCTTCAGGAGACCCTCTACTAATGATTTTAGAAAAGATTATCTTAGGACTTGACGTTTTTTACATTTAGAAATAATTTGATAGAGAATCACTGAATTATGATCAAAACTCGTAGTGATTAATTTGTGTGTGACTGTTTTCCCTTAAGGGAGTTAAGAAGACATTTTCAAGTCCTATCCTTCCCCCCCCCCCAAAAAAAAACCCCACAATTCATTCTTTTGAGCTCAAAAAGTTGTATCATAAGCACATTTTTTATGGCCCAAAATTGGGGTTTACAAAGAGAAAATGACAAGCCTGTAATTGGCATACTTGGTATGAAAGTTTGCTTGCATAGAAGAGATTCATGTTTGTAATTTCATTTTAGGAAAACATTCTAAGCATCCGGAGAAACCGCAGGAGGGCAAGGACTGTGGGAACTCTCTTTCCAGAACCACCTGGTTTCAGATTCACCCATAAAAATGGAACCACATGGAGTTTTATTCCAGCATTCTGGGGTCCATGGACGTTTTCACCCAACTGGAGATGAAATTTGAAGTGCAAACATTTGGCAGCTGACATTTTCTGAATATATTCACCATTGTATTGTACTTTCCTCTTCTTTCTTTCTTTTTTTCTTCTTTCTTTTCTCTTCTTTCTTTTCTTTTCTTTTTTTTCTTTCTTTTCTTTCTTTCTTTTTTTTGTTTTTTGGATATCCCCCCGGAGTTCCTAATTAGGCCTGTGTCTGCGTGGCTTCTATGTGTTCATGTGTGCTAGATGTCATTGGGGGCTTAGCCACAGCCTGATCATGTCTCCATACAAAGAAGACAGCGACATATGATTGACCACATCTTCAGTCTCTACGGGAGCACGGCGCATCCGACCTGGCTGCTTTGTCTGTAGTCTCCTCATTCCTCCTCTGTCTCTGTCTCTCTGTCTCTCCCCTACCTCCCTTTCTCTCTCTCTCTCCCTCTCCCTCTCTCCTCCTTCCACCCCTCTCTCTCCCTTTCTCCCTCCTTCTCCCCCCGACCCCCAGGATGCCACCACAAAATGTCTTTCCTACACTGAACTTGTTCTCTGTTGGACGAGGACAGGTGCAGAGATCTTTGCACTGATTGTAGGAAAATTCTCTTTGGGCCCCGCTGTGTCTTGTATACAACAGGGAAGGTGTAAAATGAGAGGTGGGCTTATTTCTGTGCACGTGTGTGTAAGCGAGTGCCTTTCCGTCTGTCATTCTGTCTGCCTGGCTGTCTCCTTTTGTCTTTCTGAACAAATGGGATCTCTGTACGTACCGCTCTGCAGCCTTGCTCTCGCCTCCCTGGACAGAACCCATCATGCCCGTGTCCCCGCCAGCGGCCCCGAGCGCCCTGCTCGCCCAGGGACTCCGCTCCTCCCCGCCCTCCTGCTGGGCGCCCCCGTGATTTCCAGCCTGGCTTCTGTGAGGCGGCGCCGTGGGCATCCGTGCTCGTTATCTGGGTGCACTTGCGAGGTCACTTCTGTGGGTGCGTCCGTGCACACAGGGTAGAGACGCAGAGAGGCTGCGAAACAATGGCCTTGAAGGGTTTAAAGTGGGAGCCGATGACCTGCCGTGCACCTTTAAGGAGACAGACTTTTGTTGACTTAGGCCCTCTTGGATCACCTCACGTACCCCTCCCTGCGGTCCCACGTAGGCCAGTATTGTTTGCTTTCTATGGACAGTGAGGCTGAGACTCGGGAGCTTGTCTCAGGGGCCCCACCTTTTCGGGTCCCGTCCTGAGCTCTTTCTCCCCAGAGCCCCGTCTTTGCGGGTGGCTGTGTGTGTTTAAGCGACATTCTGGGCTCAATTGCCAACCACGGCCATCTGCGCTCCCCTGACAACCGTAATGTCCTTATCAGCGTCTCCCCAGAAATCTTCACCCCTGGGAAGATCCTATGATCCAGGAAGATCCCCGAGCTCCTTTCTAACAGCCGAACCACATTCAGCCATCGTTCTGTCTCCTGCTTACATCCTTGGTGACTTGGATTGATCTTAACGACACGTGCACGTGGAGGCGTGTCCTGTCTGTGACCTCCTGGGAGCAAGGGTCCCAGGCCCCAGGTCCTCTGTGCTCAGCCAGGTGCAGCCTGCACACGGCAGCATTTTCCTGGGGGGAGAGGCCCTTGTCTCTCTGGCTGAGGCCTGACATCCTGGTGACTCGGTGAGTGAAGCAGCAGGAGCTTCGGGTTCAGAGAGGGTGGATGGCTTGGATGAGAGGACAGGGGGCCCCATTGGGCCTTTGGGCCTGGCACCAGACATGCCCTAGTGGAGGAGAGGAGGTCACGCTGGCACCTGGGTGGTTGGTGGAGGGATGGGCCTGTCTGGGCATCTCCCTCTAGCGCGGCCGTGGCCACACCTTTAAGGTCAGCCTGGGCTTAGGAGGGTTCCAAAGTCGGGAAACTTGCTGCCCCTGGCCCGCCTGACTGGCTCTGCCATCCTTATATTCCTTCTGGAATTCCTGCAGCAGAAACGATTCCTTCAATGCATTTATCGTTAAAGGTGGCATTGAGGACAATGACAAGATTGACAAGATGCTCCAGGTATGAGACACTCGGGGTGGCCCGGCGGCAAGGAGATGGAGGAGGTGTCCTCTGTCCTAACAGCTGGCGTCCCTGGGGCCCCACGGCCCCTCTGGGGAGGACCAGCTCTCCTCGGCCTGCGCCCCATAGAGCAGCCCGACGACCTGAGGGGGAGGCTGTCCCCACCTGACCCGGAGCCCTGCCTGGCCAGAGGCTTGCTTGGGTGGCCGGCCCATCGGCGCTGCCCTGGAGACGACATCGCTTGCCTGGCCCAGTCCTGGCCCGTGTGGCAGGGCGGGCACACTCATGAAGAACAAACTGTATGGGGAGGCAAACCCAGGACCAGGGGTGTGTGGACGCGGCCGGTGCTGACCGGAGCCCCTTCCGGGGAGAACGCTGGGAGCGCGGCTCTGCCGTCAGCCGCAGGAGCACCCATCTGATGCCACAGGCTGAAGGAAATTCAGTTCCATTCACTTCACTATTTTTTTTTTAAGATTTTATTTATTTGAGAGAGAGAGAGTGAGAGAGCGAGCACAGAGGCAGAGGGAGGGGGAGATGCAGACTCCCCACCGGGCAGGGAGCCCATGCGGGGCTCGATCCTGGGACCCTGTGATCATGACCCAAGCTAAAGGCAGACGCTTTGCCCACTGGGCACCCCCGGCGCCCCTCATTTTACTAATACCTATCGGTGCCCGCTGTGGGTGAGGCCGGGGCTGTGCAGGTCAGTAAGGCAAGGGAGGCGGTTCTGCAGGACAATGAGCCACCACCCAGGTGGGGGTCAGGTGGGCGTGCAGGGGGTGTGTGGGGGGAGCACCGGGAGCTTCGGGAGGGTGGTGGGGGGAGGCTCGAATCAGCCTGGAAGGTGGGCAGTCTCCCGGGCAGGTGATCTGGCCATGCACCGGCTTGTCAAGGTTCCACAGGAGACAACCCACCTCTCCCAACGATCAAGGCCCGACAGGACGCGCTGTAGCAGCTCCGCTGGGTCCCACAGCTTAGGGCAGCAGCCAACAGCGTCTGGCCCACACCGACGAGCTGGGTGGCGCCGGGCCCGAGGTGAACGTGCAGAGCAAAGCAGAAAATAAAAGTAAATTCACATGCACCCATAGGTGCCCCGCGCACGTGCCGCAGCCCACCTGCGAGGGTGCCAGGCCTGGGTCTGGAGGAGGGAAGCACCTGGAGGAGGGAAGCTGCTCGAACGCTTGGAATCCAGCCTCCCGAACACCAGTAGCTAAGGAAGGCGTGACACGGCGCTTCTCAAGGGTCTCCGTCGGAGGCACGTTGCTAACGTTGAGGTTTGCTTCAGGGAGCGGAGCTGGGGTTTCAGCGGCGGGGGCACAGCTAACCTCTCTCTTCCTTTTTGTCCAGATTCATTGTAACCGAGCGCACGTATGTTTGCCTCTTGTCCTTAAAAAGCCATTACATTAATTTTTTTTTTTTTTTTTTGCTTTTGTACTGTCGTTTCAAAGAATCAAACAATTTTTAATAATCAGTGTTCGGAGCTCAAGATATCGGTTGAATTTTTCACAGGCAAAGGCAAGTTTCAACCTTTAATATCCACCAAACTTCAATTAATTTATTTCCTCTTTAAGGACCTAAAGGCGATCTGAATCATTTTTACTGTCATGTAACATCCCCAAACAATATTTTATGAGGCTGAGTTTAGTTAGTGGTTAATAGATTCAGGCTTAGTTAAGGCTTGCACATGGGCAGCTCCTTGTTGCAGAAATGTCTGTTTATTATCAGTTTAATGCGGATGAAACTACTTATTCACTCTTCAGAAACCCTTTATGACTCCTAATTAAAGTCTTTGTCTGAACACAAAATAATTAATACATAAAATGAAGCCACGGGGAAAGAGGCAACTTGGTTGTGTGTTGAGCAGTATTTAATCATTAGAGTAACATAGTGTTGCTTCATGTTTATTTAACACTTTGACTAGTCCTTCTTGGAGGTAAGGAAGGAGTCTGATGGGACGCCGCAACAGTAAATCGTGTGTTCTGAAAATCACTGGATCTGAAACAGTAGTGTCATTTTAAGCCTAAATAGTTTGGTGGTGCTCCGGCCTATAAAACTGACCTCTTAGAACAACATCAGCTGTTTACACTGAAAGGCGAGTAAAGGAAATAAAAACAAGACATAAAATACAGCGCTGCCAGGACGCCATTTACTCTGGTTTGGCTTCGGCTTGAAATCTGATGCCCCTGACGGGCACGGGAGGGATCGAGTGCCACCCAAGGGGGGTCGGCGTGGGCACCCCGCCGATCACCGGCGCCCCGTCGGCCCGGGAAGCTTCGGGAAGCCCTGCCGC
Organism: Vulpes lagopus; assembly: GCF_018345385.1. Classification (NCBI taxonomy): domain Eukaryota; kingdom Metazoa; phylum Chordata; class Mammalia; order Carnivora; family Canidae; genus Vulpes; species Vulpes lagopus. The sequence goes on from NC_054825.1 coordinate 3,211,958, forward strand.
CTGGCCCGCGGGCTGGAGAGCCCCGGCCCCCCACGTGGAGACGGGGCCACGTGAAATGAGATCTCGCTGGCGGGCTAGGAGGGCACAGTGGAAAGTCACAGCAGGTTCTTTTTTACAGGAACCGTAAATAAAGGTGACTGGCTGGCCCGAGGGATTGGTCACGGGACGGCGAGTTCTCACCTCCGGGTCACCGGCTCCGACACACACGGCGAGGCGTCAAGTCCTTAAGTGTGGGGAGGGGGAGTGTGAGATGAGCGGCACGCGGGCCAGCGCCCCGGCCGGGCTGCGCTGCGGGGTCCCCGAGAGAGGCCCGGTCCTGGCAGGTGGCCCCCGGCTCGGACGGGCTCTGGGCAGGGCGCGAGGAGGGGGAGCGAGGACGGAGGCCAGGAGGTCGGACGCCCGCGCCTTGCTTCGGCTCTTCTGGAACACCTGTGTACCTCACTTGCTCAAGGAGCGGGCTGTTCCGGATTGTTCCGGAGGCCCGGGGACGCCGTGGCCTGGCCTTTCCTCTGGAGCCTCGGCTCAGAGCACGTGACCCGTTCCTCACATTGTCCTCGTGCTCCCCGCGGCCTTGCAGAGCTGAGGGTGAGTCCCACCACGCGTCCCTCCACTCCTCATGTTGTATGTTCATTTTAGAGACCTCGGCACCTACGGAAAAGCTTAAACTGTGACACAGAAGATGTCAGCTGTGGCCCCACCCCTGGTCACAGCGCTGTCAGCACTTGGGTGCCTCGGTCTGGCCTCCGGCTACATGTTTTCTCATACAGTCGTGCATCTGCCACACGAGCTGTCTTATCCTTGTGAGCCCAGGCTCCTGCGGCCTTTAGTGGAGTGTGTGTGCCGTCATCCCGAAACCAGTCCCCTGCCGTTGGACACTTAGGTGTTTCCAATTTCTTGCCCTCCACAAGTCCCCAGCTATCTTTGACTTACCAAGCTGGGCAACTTCTGATCCCCCCGGGTTCCCCTGGGGAGCCCATCCGTGGCCTGGCTCTAGCTCCCTCTACTCCCCAGCTGCTCTTGCCCGTCATGGACCCCGGGGCCCCCCACCCACACCTCCCATTCAGCAAGCATTTCTTCACGCTTACCAGAAGCAGGTCACCTGCTGAGCATGTGGAGGATGGAGTGAGGGGCACCCCGTACCCAGGGCAGCTCCCAGTACAGGGAAGGAGGAGGGAGATGAGACCCACATCTACCATCCAAGGTAGTAGCTGCCATAACAGAGAAGCAAGTCTTGTGCTGTTGGCTACAGAAGAGGCTACTTGGATTTTGAGATTGAGTGGGAAGGTGTTTTGGGCTGGGGGGGGGGTAGTTCAAATGAATTTTGAAGAATGGTTGCGGGTCAAGGAGGCATGAAGGCAGGAGGAAGGGGTATGAGCTCGGGAGAGCTCAGCAGGTGAGCTCAAAGGCTGGAAGATACAGGCTCGTTGGGCTTGTCGTCTGCCTGAGAACACAAATGGCACTGGGTCCTACGTACAGAGGATCGTCGTTGCCACAGTGAGGAGGGAAGAGCGCTGAAGAGGTGGAGGGCATGAAGGAGCTTGCTGGCCGGAAAGGTACAGAAAAGGAGACAATATTTTGATTCGCAAACATATACTTTGTCTCATCCTTCCCACATCTTGTGAACACAAAGTCATGTTGTGCGTTTCTTTAGATGCCATCAGAGTCTTTCTTCATTGTTTCAAATTTACCACCTCTGGGGCCAGAGCTCATCCCGGAGGTCCCGGCCTTCGGCGAGGCCCGGCAGAGGCTGTGTAGTCTGTCCCCCTGCCTCCTCTGAACATGGCTGAGATAGTCCCTTGTTCCCAAAGTCAAGGTTCAAGGCTTTTGCATGGGTCCTAAGTGCATCTTTTTCTAGTGAGGGGGGCTCTCTCTCAGCATGGACCCTGTCTGCCTCCCTCAAGTCCCCAGCTTTGCAAGGACAGCTGGAAATCCAAGGTTCTGATTCTGCTATGAAGGCAGCCTAAAGGGGCCTGTTTTAGCATTTATTAAACCTCTGATGAACAGGCCACTGTAAGTCTAATTATTAATCTTTGGGAAACTTGACCCTTCAATTAACTAAGTAATAATTGCATTGTGGACCATCAAAAACCCTGCATTATTAATGAGCACTTAAGGTCAATATTCGTCTGCTTCACTTTATTGTCTGTGATATTTATCACTTGTAATATGACTTCCTGGTTAATTATACAGAATCATGCAGCATTCACTTTTGATTAATGTGGAAAGTTCATACAGACTTTGTTAAAAAAACATTTATTATGTGTGATGTATTATAATAAACCTATTTTTTTTCTCTGAGCTTTGTCCTATGTACATATGTTTTCAATATTTAGAAAATTTTCCTGTGTGGAGGAACTTCCTATACATGAAATTGAGAAAATTTAATAAATCATGTTAGCCACCTGCACCATGTGTGTTTTTTATTGTGATACGATCTTCTTGTGGGAAGGTTGGGGTCATAACTTATGCAAGATGATAAACGCATTTTAACTTGAAGGAAGTGCTGTGAAATCTTATTCCAGGCGTCCCTTCATTGCACAGGGGACCACGAGGGGTAGTGGAAGGAGTATGTTCCTGGCGTCGCAAGACTCAGGCCGTAATTAGCTGTGTGACCTTGGGCAACTTTCTCTGCATCTCGTCATCTCATAAATTAATCTGTGTTCATTGATTAATACCTCCCCAGCCTCCCTCACGGAGTGAGTTGGAGGATCAAAGACTCCAGCCATGTGAGCAGGCTTTTGTGCTGTGAGATGTGCCACCCTGGGTTGTCCTGCTTGTTTGGGTCGAATGCCGTCTGATTCCTCTTTGCGGCGTGGCATTATCGCGTGTCATTTCTGGGCAGATGTTTCCGATTGAGAGCGGCCACCTTGGTCGTGAGCGCTTTGTAGCATAAACAGGCTTCTAGGAAGGGGACAGGGAGCCAGGCCGGTGGGTGTGATGGGCTGAATTGTGCCCCCTAAATTCACATGTTGAAGTGCTGCTAGCACCTCAGGGTGTGACTGCATTTGGACAGAGGGCCTTTAAAGTAGTAATTAAGGTAAAATGAGGTTATGTGGATGGGCCCAATCTGGTACAACACATCCAGTATGGTTGGTGTCCTTTAGAAGAAGAGGAGATGAGGGCACAGAGGCGCAGCCACATCTGGGGACATGGAGCAGGTGGCCGTCTACACGCCAAGGAGAGAGGCCTCAGGAGAAACCAACCTTGAGTAACACTGTGTTGGCAGCTCTAGAAGACTACAGATGTGTCAGTGGACAGCTGGCCGAGGAACGAGGTGGCCACTCACTCTGGGGTCTGGACACAGTATTGCCTTGTTCAGCTTTCTTGGCACAGGAGGAGGGTCAACAGAGAGCTGGAAGGAGTGGCCAGGTCCGAGCACGTGACACTTTCTGGACCTGCTGGTGGGGAGGGGCAGAGAATGTGGCCTCAAGGGGTGTCCTAAGCCTCCCGTGAGTGCCGGGTGGGCCTGGGAGGGGTAGGGGCAATACTGCTTCCCAGCCCCCTCACTGGGCAAAGGGCCAAGACGTCTTGCTGTTGCTCCCCCAAAACTAATCACGAAGGAATCCAAAACTTCTGCTCCCGCTTGAGACCCTGTTGAAAGGAAGGTGGATTTGCACAGTGTGGCTGGGCCCTGGGTCAGACTGGCCATCGTGGGTGAGGCCAGAGACTGCGTCTGGGGCAAGTACAGTCTAGGAGTTTGAAACTTCCCCCACTTTGTGCTGACGGCGGAGGGGAGAGCTCTATCAACACTGAGGACGGGCTGGGTTTCACATGGCTGCCCATCCCCGCAGAGTGCCCGTCTTCCTGCCGGGTCCAGGCAGCCCAGAAAAGGGATTCGTGGGAAACTCTTGCAGGCAATGAAAGCAAAGGCGGACTTCCAAACTCTGGTGTGCCATAGCAGAATGGCACAATAACGGATGACCGCAGCCACGGTCCAAGGGCACGTTACAAGGAAACGTCCCGTCGGCAGCCTGACTGACGCTGTCCCTTGTCTTGTGTGACGATGGATGCAAAACGGCCGGATGAGTCTCCCCATGTTTGCAAAGGGGATTCCATTCTCACACCAGAGGGAGATGGATGTGAACATTGAAAAACACACAATTTTCAGGACTCCTGTGTCAGAAGGAACATTCCAGAGCTTAATTGCTTCACATGCCTGGGGACTGAAAGGCCCAAGAGGTGACCTGCTCTCCTCACTCATCCGAATGTAGGAGGGTGACTTTATAAGGACATACGAGGAGACCCTCCAGTCGCCGGGAGAAGCAGGCAATGTGGTTTTCGATAATGGTCAGATGACTTCCCACTACTGGGCGCCAGTACAGGTGAACGGCAGGGGGTTTGGATGTTTGAACCCACGGGCCTGGGTAGCTCTGTCAGCATCCACTCTCGTGCAGTGGTTGTGGGATCAGAGGAAAAAGAATCATGTTCCAGTAGAAGAACTGGCCATGGAAATCGCTGAACAAAAGAGAAACGTCAGTGCGATGTACTCTGAGAGTGGACCCAAGCATGTTAAGGCTGGGGGCGTGTGGGAGATGCCTGGCGCATCTGAGCCTGGAAGGGTCATCTTCAGACAGAAGAGCCTTATTCCTTGTCCTTTGTCAAGTTTTCTTGGGCCAGGAGGTGGGGGTCGTGGGCAGTTACTCCGAGGAGCGAAGCCTCACCTGCACCCACCCTGCGGCCCGGCCTGTCTGGCTTCCTGCCTTCCCTTGGGCTGGGGTCCAGTCGCCTCACAAATGATGCTCCACCTCTCTCCTGGGCGGCAGCTCAGGCCCAAAGGCCACTCACTAATTTCCCGAGCCACCTTAGATATGAAATATTCTCTTATTTAAAACACTTTTTGATAAATTATCTGTCAACAGTAGATGAAGTTAACATTTCTTTTGATCAATAAAACAAATATTGAGGTTATGAGCTAAATGCTGTCTAAATTTCTAAAGACTGTCGCGTACTTGGGCTTTCATTCAATTCTAGCCCATCTGCTTTAACAAATTTTGCAGAGCTATTATAATTTTCATTCATAATATATGATGGGTTTGTACGAATATCTTCCATGTGTGAAACCTATTTAATGTTAACATTTTCAAATTGGAGTTGGCTATAAATAATGCACCAAGAGATGTGAAATGGGACAAATTATTTCTTTGTGTTGTACCTGTCAGGGCAACGGTTACATTTTTAGTATTTGTGAATAGTTTTACACAACTTGGACCCAGATTTCTTCCATCCAAGGGAGAAGGCTCTTTGTCCCACTTTATGTAAATTAAAAACCTTTAGCCAATTTGTGGCCAAAAAAATAAATAGTGTAAAAGAGCTTGCAGACAACATTTATTTTGTATGTACATTAATGGGCACTTCCATTTTTCCTGGAGGCCAGAATCCACTTTGAAATTCATGTTTGATAAATTCCCTGGCTTTCTGAGTAATTTAACTGTCTATAGGGCTGCTGATCCTCCGAGTGTATGACTGAACCGTAGGGACTTGTGTACCATTTCTGCATATCCAAGTTCAAATATATGCTCAAGATTGGTTTAAATTTTAAGTTGTTGATCTTATTTCTGATAGATTTGTTAGCTTATCCTCCATTTCATTTCTAAAACCTGCTCCTAATCCTCAAATACTCTCTTCTTAAACACATCTTTGCTAAATTCATTGATTGTGTTAGTAAAATGTATATTGAACGGTCGCTCTGCAAGTGTGCTGTAACGTGAATATTGCTAGTGCCTTCACGCAAAGACCAGAAGAAGTTTGATAACCTGGCTGTCAATTATCACCTGCCTTTTAATTTGTTCTTATTCTCGGATAGACTATGAGTTTCCAAGTCGATTACAGAATTTCCTTGAATTTTTCGCCAGTTCTAATAGATTTTTACTGATCTTTGTGCTGCTGGTGGTGCCATATAAAATGCAAGCCTACCTGAAATTTTTTGTCTTTATCATTCTTGACATTTTGTTGATACAACAAATGTTTTTTTTTTTTTTTCAAATAAAGCCCTAAACTCATTCTTGCTGATAAAAGTCAGCAACTGACTTTCTCTGCTTTGTCTACTTTAAAGGACATTTTTAGCGTTAAGTAAGTGAATTCCGTAAACACTGAATTTGAACAGTTTGTCATATTTATAAACCGTTTTCTCCTCTCTAAGCGTCTCTAAGCACTTTAATAAATATATGTGTTTTGAAGCTGTGACCCTCTGCAATCACCTTGGACTATGACTCACGCTTGGCCGATGAAGAGACTCTGGGTCGGATGGTCAATGAGGGGAGGGAGTATCTAGGGTAGAGCTGGTTCTAGAACCAGGCACATTGCACCCCATTGCAGACCCTGCAGAATGATGTTTGTTTCTCCCCAAACTGGGCTGCTTTCTCGGGTCGTCTTTCTGAAAGCAGCTCTTCTGAGGAAATATATTTTCATCCGAATCACAGGATATCACATGTACTCGTGCTCCTTCCTCCTCGCCCTCATCCGTCGGGGCTTCCCATCCAGGCCGAGCATAGGTGCGCCATGAGACCCTTTCTCTGCTTCTTTACGGCTCATTTCTTCTCATAAGTCAGCTTGGAATTTTGAGGCCTTTACCTCTTTCTATTTTTCTTCTCCATGAGGAAATTAGTCTAAAGGAAAAAAAAAAAATCCTTCTGTGTGGCCTGTTCAGCAAGACTTAGGAACTTCCTCTCCTTAGTTTTCAGGCCCAACCTGACCAGCAGCGCCAGAATTCAAATTTACAGTCTCTGGGGCAACATTTTAATAGAGTTTTTGCTGGTGTTAAAGCTTAACTCTGGTGTTATATTCATACTCTACCATGGAGGTTTAACCACCCAATTTTATTAGCAGCAAAATAAAAGTATCAGGAAAATGAAATCACGGTGTTTGTGTCATGGGAGGGAGCAGCCTTGCCCCCTTCTCCCACTGGTAATTTATATCTTCCTGGATCATGGTGCACATAAACTTGGAGAGTGGGAAAAAAAGAAGCCATCTGAGAACATTTCTGACTTAAATGAATTATGTGTAGGAAAAGAATACCCAGTCCATATTATCTTTGCCTTTTAAGGAAAGAAAGCTTTGATAGCAGGAGTATTTGATACAGTTATGCACCCTGGACAAAGATTACTTTAGAGGCTGAATTAATAGATCTGGAACATGGAAATGAGAATAATGAATCTACCTCGTTCGAAAATTTTTTTCAAATAATTTCTATTCTAAGCTTTTGGGCCTTCAGAAGAGTTTGGGTCCTGAGCTCTCTGCTATTTTAGTGTAGCTTTGCGACAACGATCCCCTCTGCTTTATAGACTACGGGTTGACCAAGGATGTTGGTATCACCTACACGGTTTACACTTTCGTGCTGTTGGATTCAAAAGGAAACTGCATCTATGGCTCTTCAGAGGTGCTGAATGGGGTCAGTCCAGTGGGCGAAGATTGGCCGGGGCATAATTCCTCATTTTAAATGGAGAGCCCTGGACTCATGCTCAGAGGGGGGCTGCCCTGGCTCTGTCACTAACTTGCTCAAGTTGCTTAGAGCTTGGTGACATTTTCCTTTGTCTATGATGTGGGGATAACGATACCTGTGTCCTAGTTCTGTAGGGAGGAGCTGATGTGATAATAGGAGAAAGCGTTTCAAAAAGAATGAAGTGCCCTATAGTGCCTGGCCACTAGGAATGGCATGTCACTGGGTATTTTCACCTGTTCCCAGGCTTCCTCCCTTGGGTTGGAAGAAAGATTGGAAGAACTAACATTTGCCTCCACTAGGTCTGCCAGATAAAATATCAAGCACCCAGTTCAATTTGTTTTTCAGATAAACAACGAATAAATTTTTTTTTGGTATAAGTATGTCCTACATATTTTGTGGGATATACTTATACTAAAAATATTTGTCGTTGATCTGAGTTTCAGATTTAATTGGGAATCCTGTATTTTCAGTGGGTAAGTCTGGCAACCCTAGCCTTCTTGCCTTTGCTCCAGAAGGGCTTCTCTCTCTTTCTAGGTGTCCCAGTGGGATACAAGAACCCAACCATTGGCTATGACACAGGATGGGGTGACAGCTGAAGTCGGAGCCAGATGTTCAGCTATGGCTAGGGATCTACCTTAGCACACGATTTTCTACCTGGGTGTCCAGCAAGTCACTTGACCCTGCTGTGTGTCAGTTTTAGTGTCAGGATGGACATCAGGCGCTCACTCTGCAGGGTTGCAGGGAGGGCCCAAGAAGCTAATGGAAATTTTGGAGAAGCGTAAAGCATCTAGCGCAGCAGGACCTCTGTGTGCCTCGCTCAGGGACGCACAGCAGTCTGCGGGACCTCTGTGGTCGGAACGGGCGGCCAGGTGCAGCAATACGATACATCTTTTCCAATAAAAAATACTGATACGACCTATTTTCCCCCCAATTTGAGATCTCCGCGTCTTACATGGGCTTCACATACACGATCAGAAAATTGTTTTTATTTGCTTTGTCCGTTGCCTGCAGGAGCTGGGTTTCCGGTTCCATTTTGGGGGCCACCGAGGCACCGGGCCTCACAAGCCTGCCCAGAGGAGCACATGGTTTGTGGCCCTCGCACCTCGAAAAGCCAGTGGGAGCTACCTGCACCCCCCCACCCCGCCGGCTGTCACGGGGTCTTATTCCTGCACCTAAGCAACGAAGCATCGTCACTTCTAGAAGACGGAGGCAAGGGGCCTGCGGGCCGGAGAGCTCTGCTCTGGTGTGTGTTCCCTGCAGCCAAGGGAAGGCTGACTGGGCCGGAGCCAAGCCGGCAAGAGGGTGACAGGCGGCCATAGGGCTGCCCCGGGCAGCTGAGGCCTGAGGCCTGAGGCCAGGCTGGGGCGCCTGGTGCTTCCCACCTGTGGGTTCTGCTCCGGGGGCCTGGGGGTGGCCCAACTCTGCCCTGGGCACTCCCCCCCCCCCCACAGGTGGCCCTACCACGTGACATGGCTCCAGTCTTTTCCTGGCTCCTTCAAGAGCCAGACCCAACTTTCACAATTCCTTTCTTTTCCTCTCCACGAAGCCTTGTGTTTTCTCAGCCATTCTGGGCACTTCCCTTTCATTTCCTGGGAAAGGAAAGCTCAATCTGCCTTCTCCCGGCCGCGGTAATCCTCCTTCACAACCGCCCCGTCAGATCCATCTGGTCCAGGCACCTTGTTGACTTTCTTATTGGCTCTTCCTCTCAGCTGCGTTTGGCCTTGGATGCTTTTGAGATTCCTTCTGCTCTGGTGGAGCTATTTGGACGTTTCCCCTGGGTCCTCTGGAGCGTCTGCTGTCTTTTTCCTTTCTCCACTCTCCTTCCCGCACTCTCTTTGTTTTCCATTGTTCCAGCAGGCTTTCCTGGGTAGAAAACCATTTTTCCTTTTCGGTTTAATTTTGCTTTATGCTCACAAAAGAGTGCAGTTTCACTGTTCCCCGCCCCCCGTGATTGATGGAAAAGAATATTGGACCAATTGATTGAGATAAGAAATTAGTACTTCGCCATAGGGAAGCCAAATTAGCCATCAGAAGTGGGTGCATAGAGTATTTTAAGAGTTTCCTGATTAATTCTCGTGATGTGAGACCTTTTGACACGAAGTTTTATGTGCTGCGATGTTGGAGGGGGGAAGAAGTGGTAACGGGTTATTATGGATTTTACTTTTACCTTTAGTTGATTTATTGGCCTCCTCTCCTGTGATATGAAATAAGGCCCTGCAGATCTAAGGGTGTCTCCTTTTGGAGAGAACACTCCCATGTGTGTATTTTCTAGAACGCGGGCTCAGAATTTCAGTGACGAAAGCCAAAAAAGACACAGAATAGAATTTTAGTCAAAATGCCTACAGTCGTGGGGGGAAAAAAAAGGCAAAAATTGGCCCTTCCGACTCAGATAGGTGTCACTCAGCACCTAAAAGTGACAGCTAATCAATTCTTTTATCACCCATGCAGAAGGAGAAAATCCTAATTTAACAGAGTGTTGATAGCAGATAATTATTAACAAGAAACATTTTTGACAGTGACTCATTTGTTCTTATTTGAAAAACATAAAAACATGCTCTGTTTCTTAAAACCTGTTGTCACCTTCATGGGCTCCTTACTGCATCACTTAGGAAGGAGGTTTATTACAATCTACAATCTAACCTAAATCATTACGGCAGCAGTTCCTTACTTTTCTGTTACAAAACCCGGCAATCTCGGTTGGGGCGTGTTGCACATTTCCTTGGCTATCCTCTTGAATGCATTCTCTAAAAATAAGGGCTTTGTAAGTAGAAAGCATTTGCTGATGGAACTCAATTTTACGTATGTGAGTTTGAATAGACAAACAGATGTATCGAATTCATAGTTCCAGCTAATAGGGAAGTATTATGGTGCCAGCACCGTGCTTTTATCTCAAAGAAGTTGGAGAACTCCACTTTTTTCAGTTAGTGGAAGTACATTGAAGTGTTTCACATTAAAAAATATATATACACATATGTATGTGTGTGTGTGTGTGTGTGTGTGCATGTGTTTAGTTGAGATCGGTTTACAAATGCTTTGCATGAAATATCACCACACATTATAGTTGAGGGCAAAAGTATATTAAATATTTATTATTAATATTATTATTAAAGTATTAAAGTATTATTAAAGTATATTAATACATTAATATATTTCTTGGTAATTGGAGAAAAAAAAAGCTCTATTAGCCCCTCTGACTGGGGCTATTTTGGGTGGTTATGAAAAAGTTGGGGTCCTGTTTTCCATTTTCCCTTTGTGACAGAAGGTTTGGCAAATACACATACGGCGCATTTTCACTAACCCGTTAATGAAGTTTGAATTTGGATGAATCGCCCAGAAGCATATTAGACTCATTGTCCACCCCTTTGATTCGTAAATGCTCTCATAGCTTTTTATCTCTTCTGCTTCCAGGCTAAAAGCAACCCACACTGTGAAGGATGCGCCGTGTGATGCGTCCTCGTCTTCCTGCCCTCACCCCGCGTCCTGGGAGCAGGGGGACGGGGAGCAGTCCGGCCTGTCCCGAGGCAGTGCTCTGCAGATACAGAGGTGCCAGTTTTTCCAGACAAGAACATACATTCTCCTGGACAAGGGGGGGCCTGAGACAGCGCATTGTTTTGCAGCTCTTTCTTTTCCTTTTTTTCTTTTTGATGATTTTATTTATCCATGAGAGACACACACACACAGAGAGAGGCAGAGACACAGGCAGAGGGAGAAGCAGGCTCCATGCAGGGAGCCCGACGTGGGACTCGATCCCGGGTCTCCAGGATCACGCCCTGGGCCAAAGGCGGCGCTAAACAGCTGAGCCACCCGGGTGCCCCAGTTTTGCAGCTCTTTCTTAGAATGTTCTATGTCTGGGGCCCCTGGCTGTACTGGCTAATGTCCCCAAACACTAAGGCAGGTCAAATACGCTCTAAAGATGGGGCAGGGACAACTGCTTTGAGAGGGCTGAGAAGCAGATGCACCCTGGAGACCTTGCTTGCTGCCTCTGGGTGGAAGACAGCAGGCGGGCTTTCTCCACAGACTGCTTCCTCCTGATTTCGGTTGAGTCCTGGGGAGCAAGAGGGACGTTCGATGGACTGCACCTCCACGGTGCACTTTGGGGTGGGTGGTCCCGGCCCGTGGGCCTCAGCCTGGCCCGCAGCCAAGGAGCCAGAGCCCAGAGGGGTCCCCGCACCTGCTGCTGGCAAGGTGGGCCTGGGGCTGCCGGCCCGCAGGAGCAGGGGCTCGCCCCGCCAGCGTGGGAGGGAATAGCCCCGCACAGCCTGCAGAAGGGGGGCCGGTGCTGCTCCCACGGAGGGCCTCCCCCGTGCAAGCACCAGGCTTCACTTATCATCCCTCTATGAGGGCAGGAGGGGAGCCTGCCGCCCTGCCTTGTTGTGATCCCTCAGGGGTAAATTTTTAGCTGCAGAATTTATGAGTTGCACATTTATTTGATTTGGCTTTTGGTTAATTTTTTTTTCTCCTCTTGTCAACCTGACAATATGAGGGCAGACGGATGCAGTCCCTGAAGAAGAGGCAGTAAACGGAGCTGGGGCCGCTGCTTTATGGGGGCTTCTAGCGACGCCCCTTGCTCGGCCTGCCCCTCTGCCCGTCGCTCCCCACTGCCAGTTCAGCAAGGCTCGTGCAACCAGAACGCTCTGCTCTAAATAAATAAATCCTGAAATAAATACGGATGTGCGTCTCATTAACATTACCTGTCAAATCCCTAAGCACAGGACCCCAAATGGCCCCCTGGGTCTCCCAGTAATTTCTGTAAAGCACATAAAAAAAGATGATCAGTGGGTGTATTTGTGGAAATCATTAGCAGGGTGGGGGAAGATATGCTTATAAGTCAATAATTCTTTTTGACAGAACCTTAGCCCTGGTTATGTGATGACTCTCCTTAATGGAAGGAAAAGACATATGGCCTGAGTTTTATGACAGATGTCAGGAATCCTGGAAAGTGGCATAAGGAAGATCTTGGTTATTTTTTTCCTTTTAACTGACATGGATGTATGGGACATTTTGTCAACTTAATGACTGTTTTCTTTGGTTCTTCTGATCACTCAGTGGCAGGAGAATATAGTGACCCACTTTTCAAAGGATGGTAACTATTGTTGAAGGCAAATTTCACGTAGAAAGTTCCAAAGAGCGGAGACTCAGTCTGAATTCTTGAAAATCCTGTAGCGTTGGAATTCTGCATTACCTGTACGGCGTGTTAATCTTTGGGGTTTAAGAGTCAGTTCAGTAAGATTCATACTTAACCCCCTAATGAAATTTTGACAGCTCATATGTTGTTTATTCTGGAGAATGTTGAGTTAGCGGTTCACCACCAAGGAGTTTTTCCAACCGGTTTGCTTTTCATGATTTATGAACATGACCCTCGGCGTGGCCTATCAAAGATGTGGTCATTGAATCCCAAGAAAAATGAATCGCCGGAGCAGAGAGGTGCCATGCCACCTCATGTGCCAGCTCTTCGTTATTTCTTCAAAGGAGTCAGGCCAAGTGATACACACACAATTGCATTTCCAAGAGGGTTGATTATGGGCCATCGGTAGACGAGTTTGGACACTGGCCCCTAGTTGAGGTCCTATTGCCAAGTCAGAACCTTTGGATTTGATTCGGGAGGAAAGAAGGCAGGAAACGCAGCAAGTTGTGGTCTTGGAAAGGGCTCCTGAGGTGTTTGGATTATACTAGAAAACAGTGGTTATACAGCAGGCCTTCAGGGCAGATGCACGCTATGGCAGTGCCAGGCTTTGCTCGGGGTCTGCGGTTTTCTGGCCCTTGCCTTGGTTTGCTAGCAGAAAGGAAACTCAGCTGACATCAGGATGCACTTGCTTTTCTTCTTTCCGTTTTCTCTGTTTAGCACTGAAGTAGCCCAGGAGCTTTCCTCCTGGCCTGCATTGGTTGATGGTGCCCAATGTTTTATCAAGAGTAGGGTTCTGGGTGCTTCTGACTGCTTGGCTGATTGATGTTCTCACAGACTTTTGCAGACTAGGTTTAAAAACGATTTTATGTAACATATCTGTTTATGCCAACTATCCGCGTCCTCATCTTCTCTTTTTCCCACTGCTGACGTCATTGCCCTGGTTCCTGCTCTGCTTGCTTTCCTTCCATATGCGTCCTGTCTGTCTCACGACATCCTCCGCCCTGACTTCTGTGTTCTGGTCCACCTTCACCGGATTCAGTTGACTTCCTTCTCCTATTGTTTCAATGCTGGTCCTTCATTCACATGTTCGGACCTGGGGGGGGGGCGGGTGGAGACTTGACGTGCATTTGGGAACCCTGGCTGGGAGCTGCAGGAGAGGTGGTAGCAAAAGGTGGTGGAGGGTGATCTGAGAGTCCCCCAGGGCCCCGGGACTGCCTGACGTGGAGGCAGCTCCTCTCTACCCGCACCAGGGATCATGTTCCCATTGCACAGGTGAGCAGGATGGAGGAGAGCACTTTTGAATTGATTTTAAGCCTCTTTGAGTCCCTCAGAATCTTCTGGTTTTCACAATTGCCTTCTCAAGGTTTTTGAGAACTGAGGCAGCGCTGTCTCTAGCAACAAACAGTAGGAGCATCGGCATCTTGCATGATGGGCTTCTAGTCTCAGAGTCAGGGTGGGTTAACTGACCCGTTGGAGCAAACGGGTTCAGCTGAAGCTTTCCATTTTTCTGCATAACTTTGCACACGCAGCCACAAGTCCAGAGAGAAGTCAAAGCAGGGAAATGCCACATAAAATGTTATTTTCTCATTTTATTAGGGTTTCCAGTTCTGGAATGTTTTTATTTAGCTTCTCACTCTGCTTATTTTAATATAATTTAGTTTGTATTTTTTCAAAAAGAGCAACTTCTGTTTCCTTTGAATGGGTTATTTAATTGCCTAATGGAATTCCTCTATGAAAACCTTCATATAAGAAATAGCAATATATTTAAATCAAATTCACACAGCTTCTCCTCCGTCGTTAGAAACAATTTTTTTGGCCCCTACGGTGCAGACCAGGTTTTTCTAGTTTCCAGGCCAATGCATACATCTTGCCATCATATACATTTGCAGTGAAGAGTGGCTTTAAATGATCTGCTTTGTTCACTGCTTAATTATGTTATTTTACTGTTCCTGAAAACCTGACACAAGGCAAATTTACATTACTGTGCTCCTAATTAGCCAATAATCCTTAAGGATTTGAATGATACATACCCAAAGTAATTTCCTTCTTCACTAAATATGAATTTCCTTGCGTCAGGTTAAGAAGACAGTACCATGGCAGAAGGCATCTTGGTGATGACAGCCCTCAACATGCCTGTCTCCCGAGTCACACCGCGTTAAAAGCCACATAATGATTTCAGCAGTATCATAAAACACATCATAGGAAATCAATAAATCCAGTATGCAGTTAGCGAGGATCTGCTCAGTTGTTCATCAGATGGTGAAGATCCTCGTAGATGCTCCTTCTAGTTTTTAAATTAAACCAGCCGTGCCTTTCTTTGCCTGTAATCCACACCCTGCTGTAGCTGCTTTGTGATTTTGGTTGGAAACTAGTCTATGTCACCTGACATAGGACCTACGTGGCCCCACAGGCAGCCCGTTGGCACCGGTGGATGTTTACCTGGCTCCGAATCCTTCTCTCTCTCTGTACATGTGACCATTGTCTCCCTCAAACTACCAGATGCCGCTCTTTACTTAGTGCTTTGAGTCACATCCAGTCGCTCTTGCCTCCTTCCTTCTTCCTCACAGAACCCTGTTTTGTCCAGGTCTTCTTCTTCTCCTTCTATTTCTTCTTCTTCTTCTTCTTCTTCTTCTTCTTCTTCTTCTTCTTCTTCTTCTTCTTCTTCTTCTTCTTCTTTTTGTAGCATGTGATGATGTGATTCAGGGGAGGCGGGAGATGCCTTCTTCCCCAGAGGTGGGTCACGATTGGCCTAGGCCAGTGCTCCTTAAACTGGACCATAAGAACCCTGACATCATGGCTCAACACACATGTAAGTAGGAGCGTGTATGTGCATATTTATATCTCTACTCAAATCTCATTTTAGAAAAATGGAGAGTTGGGATCATCTCAACTGATTGCATTACTTTCACTCTTTGATACAAGGTCGAAGCCTGTTGTAGTTGGTCCATCCTTCCCAGCTCATGCTTGCTTTGGGTGAGGGCAGGTGATCAAACTTCTGGCCAGTTAGATGCTGTGGGGCCCGAGGGAAGATTTCAGCTACTGACGGAGAGACACGAGGGAGGCAACTGTCCCTCCTGCTGGATGTCAGGCTGCTTCCACTCGATCCTGAAATGGGGGCAGGCCAAGGAAGGAGCTGGGTGGAGGTTGGTGGAGGGGAAGACGGAAGACAACCCACACGATCCTTGGTCATGTTGCTGTTGGCCAGTGCTCTACCAAGACGTTTTAGGGATTCTGGTCCTGAGATAAATCTCCTCAATGTCTAACCCAGTTCAATGGGTGTTTTCTGTTACCTGCAGCCAAGAGCTTCCTAACCTCACAGTGCCTAGGAAGCAAATAGATGTTTGTGGCAAGTGATGGGGTCCGTGGCAAGTGATATTAATGGACTAGTGTTGTATCCCAATTAAAACAATAAGGTGAACTTGGAGTCCCTTTTCCTTTTGTCCTGTTAAGTCGACTGATCATTTGTGGCTGTTTAGTAGCCCACATGGCTGGTCTTGGGGCCTGATTCAGCAGACCACTGGAATTTGCGATTTGACCTTTGCAGTTTTGGCTATTTGTAGGTGACCTGGAAAGTCCGAGACATACAGTCATTTATAATTCTGCTGAGCCTCACATTTGGATTTTGTATGCCATGAAATGGATTTGGTATGCCGTGAATACTTAACTGATGAGCCAGGATAACACACAGCAGCTTTATGAGGTAGCTCTGTGGTTCTCCCCCTGTCTTTGTGGACTCATTAATTCTTGAAAATGACCCAAACTCATTTTCTCATGATCAAGTGTTACCTACCCACCACCGTCCCAACACCTTCCACACTCACAATGCCAGTTGTTAATGCCCGAATGAAGAGGAAGGGAATAAAGTACGGATGGATGGCTCAGAAACTGAATTCCAGACAAAGTCAAGAGTGAGATGTGGGGGTCTGGTGGTCCAGGCCTAGTCCAGGAAGGAATCCCTCAGAGAATCTATATGGGAATAAAAAAGAATGGCCTAGGAGATTGTGGGAGTGTCTCACCCAGGGCAGAGGCTACTCACTGAGGGGGCCTGCATGTCAGTGGAAGTTTTGGGAGCATCTCTGACTGTGCACAGACTCCGAGTATGCTCCTTGGGAACTGGAGCCCTAGATGGGGGCTTGCAAAGGTCTTGGACTGCCCTCCACGAAGGTCAGAGGCTTCTAGCCTGCAGCATGTGAGTGCTCCAGGAGTCGGAGGATGGCAGAGGCTCTGCTTGTTAGGAGATGCAAGTCCCTCTTGTTGGGAAATTATAGCAATCGTTTTATTTTCAGGTCTTGTGTAATGTGCATCCTTGTGGACTTGTATGGGCTTCCTACCTGGTCTCCTGTGACTCATCTTTGCTCAGGAACAGTGTGCTGGGTATATCAATTTCCATGGAGTTAATTAATTAAACAACAATTATTAAGTGCCTACAGTGTGAGGTGCTTGGCGGCTTTGATGAGACACAGGAATCAGAGGCAGAAAGAGGGGAGAGTGAATCCTTTGTTGACAAGTAAGTAGAATGAGGATGTGGACCACGTGCTCCAGCCAGGGCTCAGGCCAGTCGTCTGCTCCTTGCCCCTGAGCACACAGCGTCACAGTCAAAGCTGGAGCCAGGGCCGAGCACAGTCTCCATGCTCCTCACTAGTCAGCGCTGAATCTGCCTCCACCTCTGGCTGCAGGACTGAAGCTCTGTGTGAGTGGAGAGGACGTACTTGCTTGTGAACTTGCCTGTTCAGGTGTTTTTTGCAGAGATGTGACAGAGAAAGCATGGAGGGAGCAGCTGGAGGCTGAGCTGGAGGCCAGGCCCAGTGAAATGGGCTGAAAAAGCTGCTCTGGGGTCTGCCAGAGACAAGGGGTATGGTGTTTAAAATGAGGTCTTTTAAAAAAATTATTTATTTATTTTGCAGAGAGAGAGAGAGAGAGAGAGACTGGGGTGAAGGGCAGAGGAAGGGGGGAGAGAGTCTCCAGCAGACTCCCTGCTGAGCACGGAACCTGATGCGAGACTTGATCTCACGACCCTGGGACCATGACCTGAGCCAGAATCAAGAGGCAGACACTCCATCGACTGAGCCACCCAGGTGCCCCTGCAAAGGAGTTGCTAATGCTTTAATCACTTGTGGTGACTGCAGAGTTTTACATCTGGAATTTATCAATTTGCTTATTAACAAAGATATGTAATGCTTTGGTACGATGCCCAAGTTAATTCAAGTTAATTAGAAATTGGTTCTTTGATTGTGAATAGAAAAATCAGCAGTCGTGCCTGATAAAGGTAAATCCTTTCCTTAAAGAGTCAGAGCAGCTCTCCAAAGCACAGTCTCTCCGCAGGGCTCACGACGCAGTGAGAACCTGCGATTCCCATTTGGCCCTGTGGTCATGCTCCATCTTCTAGACTTTGTCCATCCTTGTCTTTGGAGGTGTTGACCTATGGCACGCGGTCAGCGGAGGAGGCCTCTTTCAATAAGCCCAGGCACCAATAATTGAAGATTTGTTGAAAAATGTTTTCTCTGATGCCTGTGTTTTGAAATCCCTGAGAAAACCCAGGGTACCCCCTTGAGGTGTTACTTACACTGTAAAATCATTTGCTTTGGGGAATCTTATTCCATTTATTCATCTTTCTAAACTGAATTGCCAGAATCCAGAGTAGATAACCGTTGAATGTAAAGTATTTTGCTAGTATTTTGGCTGAAACTTAGAGATGTGTGTGTGATAAAAAGTGTGGAGTTGTCAGATTCTTAAAGTCGAAATCATTGCCACAGTGTTGCTTCAACTTTTTTTTTTTTTTTAAATCCCTAAAGGGAAATGATCCCAGCTAAGATGACTTTTCTCCAGGACTATACCGTAAGTATCTTTAGGGCAGGAGAAGCTTTCGGGCTTTTTGCATATTCCTATGGAATCTAGAATCTTCCATATGTTTGGTTCTTAGTTCTATGTTTGTTAAATATAACTGTGGAGCTCGACATTTCAAACGCGAGTTGCTGGCCCTTCTGTGATGGTGACAGGGCTTATTAACACCCAGGTGTCCTGGGACCCGGATACCCTCACTTCCAGCCTCACTCGAGTTCCCAGTGCTTCCAAGTGACAACATTGTCATTAGAAACTTGACTTGATTGCAGATTCTCAGATTGAAACTTTAAAAATGAAAACTGGCAAAACAATGGTTACAAGGGAGAGTGGATTGTAACTCCGAGCTCAATTATTTATCGACGCCGCTGGTGTCATACCTGAAGTATGCAGATGGTAGAAGTCTGCATCAAAAATGTCTTGTGAAACACGGAGGTTTTCAGCATCATTTGGAGACACTCCGAGGCGACTGATGTCTCCAAGTGCGTGCACGCGGTCACCATAGAGCTGATGTGCAAAACGAGAGACGTGGCCCGAGGACAGGCAGGCGAGTGTGATTCAGGAAGAAATCCAAGCGGTGTGAACACAACCCTTGGTATGAGGATTATCATTCTTCATTCAAAATTTAGGCAGACAGCGAGCAAAATGTAATCACTTTTCAGCATTACTGTACTGCGTAAGCGTATTAGAAAAGCTCTGTGATGGTAATCATGTAGTGAACTTGAAACCACCCCTAATTAAACTGTCTGCATCCCCAAGCATTTTCCTGTAATGATGTCAAACCGTGTAGCAATTAGTTGCACCTCTATGAATGTAAACACTGTTTGTAAATCATATAAACTTAACCTGGTTTGCTTATTGAAAATCTCCTAAAAAGGAATTAATTAGCTTTGTATGTTTTGGAATTGCAATTTATGGGATCATTTTGGAATCTTTCACTGAAATAAAATTAATTTTTTTTTTTAACCTTGTGATACGTACAATCGGAGTCTCGTTTGCCAGGGCGACAGGGGAAGATACAGCACGATTCCCTTCATCTTCATTTTATTTCTGTGATGACCGGTGGGGTGTGGGATTTAGGACAGGGGTTTCTCGAGCTAACCCAGTTTGAAGATATTTTTCTCAAGAGGGAGGTGTCTATCATCCGAAGGTCGCATTTTTCCTGTGTTTTCCACTTTCTCTCCAGCTGGTGCCGAGTGTTTCAAGCTCATCTGAATGTGAAGTTTGGGCACCGGAGGGGCTTTGCCGCAGCCCCACGTCATCCTGGGAGACACCACCCCCGAGCTGTGAGAGAGCTCGGGAGCAATCGCGGGATTCAAGGGAAGTGGCCAATTCCAGACAAAGAAATTGAACAAACAAAACAAGCACTCAAGTGTTTTAACTCAGTGATCTTTCCTCCGCCGGCAGGGTGCACAAAAGAAAAGGCAGCCAAGTTTACAATTTAGCATGCCTTTGTTGCAATTTTCTTCCGGAAACCTTGGGTCCTGGTGGTGGATGGTTTACCTGAGCCATCAGCTACATAGCACATTTATGGTTATTGTATTTTACAGGTTGATAGATTTTTATATTCTGTCCAAGTCAGGATCTTACACCACCTGGTTTATTATTTAGTAATTTACAGTGCAGTCAGGCGTGTTTGGCTTAATGTAGGATAAACTTATAAATCTATTGTTCCTTCACTTGCCGGGGTTGGTGTGCAATGAACTACAGAGCTGGATGCGTACATACATTTCAGCTCTGCTTTTTTCTTTGATAGGGAAGCAGGCAATAGATAACACAGTGACAGTAGCATCCCTGGGGATGGCAAAATGTGAGAGCAACACCGCGTCAGGTTAGTAGGTCATTATTGTATGAGCCGTGAACCATTAATGGACTACTACGCCCAGCTCAATCTGTGTCAGATTATGGCTCTTGGCAGGAGAATTGTTATCTAATAGCTAACTTTTCTTCTTCACTATCATCTTATTAGTTCCTTTGATAAAAATGTGCACAGGTATATATTAATAGGGGGCCTCATTGGAAGAAACGCAAGATCTGGGCTATTTGCCCCCATTTCTGCAAACAGATGCCTGCATGTTGAGTCTGCTCGGACAGTTCTTTGAGGGGATGCCGTTCTTCCCAGGTGTTTTGGGGCATCTTATAAAATACATAGCCAAACGCATAGTGCTAATTGATGCAGAAGACTCTGTCATTAATATTTTTTGTTGATTACGTCCCATGCAGAAGTAGTGGGAGTTACAAGAGTCCCCTCCGCTCCCACCCTACTCTTCAAAAAGTAAGACCCTGCACATGCTTCCATTGCCCGGGAAATAGAACCCATCACACCATTCTTGAAATAATACCTCGAAAGCGATGACTACATGGCATTATGTCATTTTTATCAGCTGTAAAGTGGACCAAAAAAAAAAAAAAGCATACCATTTATGTGTGGCTTTGGATGAAAGCACGCATTTTTTTAGGGAACATACAAAGAATGCCTGGTTTCTGAGTTATAACAGCAAGAAGTTTATATTTTTATCTGGGGCCTGTGATAGAATATTTTCACCATCTTTTAGGGAGATAAAGGTCACCACACAGTCAGTATCTTTCCTATAAGCCCCTTAGCCTCTTTGCTTCGGTGTGTATCTCCCCAAACAGAGGCACATAAATGAAGAATTTCAAGATATTTTCCAGGAAAGATGAACATGTGGTTGAGTTTGGGTTAAGATTAGGGCTTGGAATCCATGTGCTGGATTGTGCAGATCATTTCTGGAAGCTCTCCATTATGTCAGGAATGTGAAAGGATAGCCATATCGAATGTTAGGGAAAGCCTTTTAACTGGACGGGCAGAAAGTAGATTAGCAGAGCTGATGATCCAAAGAGGGAGGCGTGAAGAACGTTGGGAACCTGGCCTTGGTCTAGATGTGGACCTAAGCCACGTGCTGCCGTTGCTGCTGAGAACGGGCTGGGCTGGCCATGGAGCGGCCCCGGCTGGCACCTCTGGCTGCCACAGCTGTCATTTCACAGCGGCGGTGCCAGCAATGACGGCTGATGGAGGCCACAGCTTTTGTCTACTGAGATGCCTCAGGGCAGGGAGAAATGACACTGTTTGATAAAATTTTCTTCTTTGGTGAAGCACCTCGATAATGAAGTTGAATACTAATGATTAATACCCAAATCCATTGTAATCCAGATCCAGTGACTGATTCCCGAGTGTCCATCAGTATTTCTATACAAAGGATATACTCCCCAATCTGCCCCACCTCGCCATGTCCCCACACGCTGGCCTGGGAAGCCTGACCCCCATGAGCAGTACCTGTGGGGTCTCTGCATTTCCACACGGGCCTGTGATCCAACCTCAGGGTCTCCTGTCTATACTCCCTTCTGACCCAGCTGTGGGTTTGAGTTTAATAAAACGTATATCACATAGAGCATTGCGGAAGTATCCAATGCAGTTTTAATCTTGAGCATCTTTTTCTTCCTTGTCTTTATTTTGATATTAGGGAAGCAAAAACCCGTAGGGCAAAATGCCTGAGATATTTTTCCTTTAATGACAGATTCCTTATTTCCCTTCTTAGCTGAAAACACTCAAGTCGTAACTGTTTATTTTCAAATCTCTATTTAATTCATCATTCATTCATGTTTATAAAAGCTCAATTTATATTCTGAATCTTTCATTAAATATATGACAAGTGTTGGAGCACCTGGATAGCTCAGTTGGTTAAGCATCTGACTCTTGATTTTGGTTCAGGTCATGATCTCAGGGTCATGAGACTGGGCCCTATATCAACCTCTGCTCTGGGCCCGGAGCCTGCTTAATATTCTCTCTCTCCTTCTGCTCCTCCCATTTATACTCTCTCTTTCTCTCTCTCTCTCTGTCTGTCTCTCTCTCAAAAATAAATAAATAAACAAATAAATAAATAAATAAATAAAATATGACAAGTGTATGAGGAGGCTTAAAAAAACCATGTTATCATTTTGTGATCATCATCTATTCAGAAAGACATGTTAATCATGAATAAATTCTGACAAGGGACCAGACAGAACCATTACTCACCCACTGAAATGGCTAAACTTTTAAAAGCTGACAATTCCAAGTGTTGGCAAAGACATGTTACAACTGGAACACTCATACGTTGCTGGTGGAAACTGGACATGGTACAGCTTGGCAGTGTTTTATCAAGTTAAAGATACACCCAGTAATCCCACTCCTAGGGAAGAAAATGAAAACACATCTCTACACAAATGCCTTGTATGTGGCTGTTCACAGCAGTGTCATTCATAATAGCAAATGTGCACACACAGAACACAGGAAACAACCAGATGGTCATCAGGAGGTGAGTGGGTCACCAAATTCCTGGTATGTCCACACATACCAGGGAAGAAATATTGATGTAGACAACATCATGATGAATCTCAATAATCTGTGGGGAGCAAAAGAAGCTAGATATGAAATCAGGAAGATATGTTGTGTCATCACTAATGCGACATCACTTACATGAAATTCTAGGAAAGGACAATGTCAGGAAGCGGGTATGCAGCTGTCAGGAGCAGGGATAGAGGTGTGCAGCTGCAAACAGGCAGGGGCAACATGGCAGCACCAGGACTGAATGAAGCTGCCCAAACTCATCCAACTTCCAATTAGAATGGGAGGATTCTGTTACACATAAGCCATTCCTCGGAAGAGCTGGTGAAAGTAGATGAGACTAGTATTTAAAATCAAATTCCTGCCTTTAGAAGTATGACTCAAAAGCCAGAAGCCATCCTGGGAAAGACTGATGCTCTGTCTCAAAGTATCAATGACACAAGGATGAAATTAAAAGACATAGGCATGGCTAGAGGAAAAGATTTTAAACTACAATTCATTATTTTTCTCCATTTTAAAAGTACTCTTACCAAAAAAAAAAAAAGTTAAATTGGTAGAAAATCATCAGATTAGGCCATTCACCTCTTGGAAAAAAATATCTAGTAGAAAAATAATAGTAATGGTGCCTGACATTTGTTGAGCTTCTACTGTCCTTCTGACACTCACTAGTCAAAGTGTTTTATATTTTTAATCAAAGTATAATTGGCATGCAACAGGTTGTATGCATTTGAAGTGTAAAATCTCATAAGCTTTGACGTATAAATGCTTATGAAACCATCGCCATAGTCAAGATAACAAATGCATCTTTCGCCCCCAATGCATCACGACCCAAAATGTCCCTTTGTGATCCCTCTCTGCCACCTCTCTTTGGCACCACCATCCCTGATCAACCACTGATCTGCTTTCTGACAAGGAACTGTATATTGGTTGCCTTTGCTAGAATTTTACACACATGGAATCCTACCGTATGTTCTCTTTTCTTCTCTGGCTTCTTTTACTCGGTGTAATTACTTTGGGATTCCTCTATGTTGTGTATCAACAATGCCTTCATTTTCTTTAAAAAATGATTTATTCGTTTTTTTGTTGTTGACTAGTATTTCACTGGATAGATATGGTAGGATTTATCTGCTTACCTGAGGATGGACGTTTGGGTTGTTCAGGTCGTTAGCTGCGGTGAACATTTGTGTGCACTTGTATATGGACACATGCTTTCTCTTGGGTAAATACGTAGGGTGGAATAACCAGGTCACACGGTGGGGGTGCTTTTTGAAGAAGTTGCCAAACTGTTCTTCCAAGGTGCTCACAGCATTTTCCATTTCCACTAGCAGGGCATGAGAGTGCTAGTTCCTCCGGAATCCCGGCTTGCTATCGTCAGCCTTTCAAATTTTGCACATGCTGATATGTATGTAGTAGTGAGTGGTTGGGGTTTTCACCTGCAATTCTCTGATGACTAATTGCACGCAGCATCTTTTCATGTGCTTACTTTTGAAAGCATATTGTCAATTAAGCGTCTCTTCAAATCTTTTGTCGAGTTTTAAAAATTGAGTCGTGACCTCCCCCCCCCTTTATTATTGAGCTTTGAGAGTTCTTTATATTTTACAGATATATTTGGATAATAGTTCTTCATCAGGTATATACTTTGCAAACACCTTCTCCCCATCCATGGCTCTTTTTTTTTTTTTTTATTCACTTGACAGTGTCTGTAGCAGAACAAAAGCTTTTAATTTTTACCAAGTGTATTTTATCAGTTGCTCCTCTTGGATCATATGTTTGGTGTAGTCTGTAAGAAACCTTTGTATCACTCAAGGTCCCTCCAATTTTTTCTTATTTTATTCCAGAGGTTTCACGGTTTTAGTTTTTACATTTAGGCTTTTCCTCCATTTAGAGTTAATTTTTGCAGATAGGGCATATGGAGGCCTTCCCTCCACTGAACTGTCTTTCCACATTTGTAAACAATTAATGGCCCATTTATGTGTAGGTCTGTTTCTGGACTCCATGGCACCAGTCGAGCTTCATGGTAACACCACACTATATTGACTATTGCAGCTTTAAAGTAACCCTTGAAATCAGTTAGTTCTCCAGCTTTGTCATCTTTAAGAGTTGTTTTGGTTATTTTAGGTCTTTTGTATTTCCATATAAATTTTAGCATTGTTCATTTAGCTGGTTACTTCCCACAAAAACACTTGTGGGAATTTTGGTTGAATTTGTGCTGAACTCACTGTTCAATGTGGAGACAATTGGTATCTAACGCCACCAAATCTTCTAACCCCGGAGCACAGTGTGTCTCTATATTTGGTTGAGTCTTCCTTCATTTCTCTTGGCACAGATCTGTAGTTTTCAGGGTATGGGTCTTGCTCATCTTTTTCAGATTTATCCCTAAATATTTCATATATTTTGGCTCTATTGTAAATGATGCTACTGTTTTTATTTTTGTTTGTTTATTTAAATTCTGATTGTTGCTGGTATAGGGAAATACAATAGTTTTTCTTTTCTTTTTTTTTTATTTTTTTTTTTAATTTTTTTTTTTTAATTTTTATTTATTTATGATAGTCACAGAGAGAGAGAGAGAGAGAGAGGCAGAGACACAGACAGAGGGAGAAGCAGGCTCCATGCACCGGGAGCCCGATGTGGGATTCGATCCCGGGTCTCCAGGATCGCGCCCTAGGCCAAAGGCAGGCGCCAAACCGCTGCGCCACCCAGGGATCCCCAATAGTTTTTCTTTTTGATTTTGCATCCTGCAATGTTGCTGAATTCAGTCATTCATTTCAGTTTTTGGAGTTTCTGGTGGAACATACCAGATTTTCTAGGTAGGCACTCGTGTCATCTGTGAACAGACAGTTTTGCTTCTTTCTTTTCAATCTGAAAGCCTTTTAAAAAAAGATTTTATTTATTTATTTGAAAGAGAGGGGGGTATTGAGAATATGAGCAGGGGAGCAGTAGGCAGAGGGAGAGGGAGAGGGAGAAGCAGACTCCTCACTGCATCAACCAAGAAGCCTGATACGGGGTTCCATCCCAGGACCCCAGGGTCATGACCTGAGCTAAAGGCATACGCTTAACCAACTGAGCCACCCAGGTGCTCCTTTTAGTTATTTATTTTTTTCCTTGCCTTGCTGCCCTCTCGAGGGTGGAACCTCAAGAGTGATGTGGACTGGAGGTGCCAGGAGCAGACATCCTTGTCTCGTTGCCCATCACACAGGGAAAGAAGTCAGTCTCTCCTCCTCAAGTGTGATGTTAGCTCCGGGGATTTCATAGATTCTCTTTTTCAGGTTTAGGAGTTCTTTCTATTCCTCTTTTGCCAAAAGTTTTTATCAGTAATGGATGTTGGATCTTGCCAAAGGTTTTTCTGTTTCCTGAGATGATCTCACGGTTTTTCCTTTTTAGTTTGTCCATATGGTGAACTGCATTGATTTTCAAGCATTAAAAAATCAAACTTGCATTCGTGGGATAAACCCCATTTTATCATGTTGCATTATCTTTCTGATGTAAGCATTCACATTTATTATTTCATTTAATTTTATAACAACTCTATGTGGTATAAATACTGTTATTATTCCTATTTCTCATAAGAGGAGGCTGAGGCAGAGATGGCTTTGTCCTTTGACAGAATCCTATAATCAGTAAAAACTAGAATAGAACTGAGGTGCTGGTCTACCCCAAATCCCGAAATCTTACATTCCAGGTTAGAAATGCACACTAGAATATCTCTGATGAGTTTTCACCTGTATGCAAGCCTATGATTAAATACAGTAACAATATGTAGTGTGGGTAAGGGAATAGATAAGATTATACTTATAAACTTCTAGCAGGAATATGAATTATTACAAGCTTCCAGAGGAGAGTTTGGCAATGTGTCTCAAATGTAAACTTAGCACTAAGGAGATAATTCAGTGCATGTGCAAAGATGCTTATGCAGTGCTTTTCTCTATAGCCTAGGAGATATTTTACATTTTGGAACATGGAATACATTTTGGTTAGATGGAATACTATGGAACTGTCAAAATGATGATTTTTTTTCACCTAAGTATTTTTCCACTTTAATAAATGTTATGAAAAGGACAGGTTGTAGGTTAAGGTATACAGTGCAATCTCATTCATATAAAACAAACCTATATATTTATACCCTTACACAGGCAGGGTCAAGAGAGAAGCCTGGAAGGATTCTCCTCAGTATGTAAAAATGAAACAGTTACTTTTGTGTGTTATGGGGTGGAGGGTGGGATGGGCAAAAAGCAAGTGGAATGAAGGGTGTTATGGTACAGTCCTGTGCTGTAGAGATTGTCCCAGCATGCAACAGCTGTGCTGACCGTAGTTTCCAAAGGAATGAGAGTTCATCATTCTAGGTGGTCCTGAAGTTTTTTTCAGGTATAAGAGCAATTGGGAGATGCAATGCGGAGTCTCTAGGACGTTGTCAAAGCTCAAAGGGAAGGGCAGAATGGTCAATGTAGAGTAAAAATTGTCCTAGAACACCGGGACCCTTATGTACCAAAATCATATACTCTGATTCTATGGTACTTGGACCAGCCCTGTGTGGTGGTATGTAGAACCGTAGATGCTGAGAATGTTCTGGAATGAGGACATCCTCTGCCTGGACAATTCCATGGCAAAGGACTCCTGGTTTCTGCTTGGTCCCTTCCAATAACCAGAGGTCCCCTGGCATTGTTTGAGAAAGACACCATTGCTCAGCAGTGAGATCAGTGCTGGGAGATGGTTTCCCCTAAGCTGAGCCCAAAGCTCCATCCTTCCATCTCTTACCCATTGGTATTGAGAAGAGCTCATCTAATAACACAGGCTCTCTGACTGGCTGGAGGTGGCTCCCATCCCTCTCTTCCTCATTTGGGGGGGCCCTCTCTGTTCTTCAGTGTTCATTCGTGCTGTGATTTCTGATACCCAACCGTTTGCCAATGCTTAGAACAGAGCACGGAAGTGCAGGTGTCCTTTGGCCAGTCCTCCCTCCTGGGACGTGGAAGCTATGATTCTAATAATGGAGGCAGCTCTGCTGCACACAGTTAGCTCATGCTGAGTGTGGGGCGATGACGCTTGCAGCCCTTTGTTCTGAGAACTCATCAAGACATTTTTCCTCTCTCCTAGATATTAAACGTGGGACTTGACTTTCATTCTTGGTGATCTTGATGGTGTTTTGCTTGTTTGTTTGTTTTAATGCCCCCTCCCTCCCCAGGATTTAAATGTGTCGAGATTACTTGGATCTTGACTTTAATGTGGATTCTCTTACTTAGCTCCTCCAGGCCGGGTAAATTGCTACCTTGCTGGGTACTCCCTGCCCTCAGGTAAAACCCCAATACATTTCAGACCTGGATAGAACCTCTGAGAGCTCCATGCTGGGAGGCACTGGGAGGCGCTGGGAGGCACTGGGAGGCACGCTCAAGACTGTTTCCAAATTAACCCTTAACCCTTGTTCTATACACATGGGGCAAATTATTCTGTCACTTGTGAGTTTGGATAATCTTGTCCTCAGCCAGCCAGGCCTTACTTCTCCATCCATATCACAGAGGTCATGGTAGGGTCCATCAAATGTTCATCCCAAAGCAAGATCACTTCTGTCTGAAAAGCTCCTTGATCAACTGATCTACAGACACTTTTAAATAAAGATCCAGGGCTAGCTCTAAGTTATTTTTCTTTTTTCATTGCCCAGAAAATCTGTGTTGGCTTCTTGTCTTGACTCTATCCTAGACTCTCAATCTTCCCCCTCCTTAGCCCCAGTCACCCTTCCCCATCCCCTCCCCCTTCACATCTAACATCTTTGTTAAATAAAGGGCAATTGCCGACATTTAGGGGAGTGATGGAAGCATTTAGTCTTCTCTGCAGATATTTCTCAACATCTAGATTATTTATACCAGGCAGAAAGGGCATCTGGAAAATGAGCTGTTTTTCACTATTTAGGTCAGGGGTCAGTAAACTTCCTGTAAAGGTCCAGATAGTAAATATTTTAAGCTTTGTGGGCTGTACAGTTTCGGTCATAACCACTCAACTCTGCCATTGTATCAGGAAGCAGCTTTCAGACGATATGTAAACAAATGAGCACAGCTGTTTCAATAAAACTTTATTTACAACAACAGGCAGCGGGCCAAGCTTGGCGCACTAGCCATAGTTGCCAACACCATATTTAGCACATTATAGACACATAAGCTACATTCTGATTCCAAAGAAATAGGCAGAATGGCGCTGAGGGCATCAGGAAGCCACTTGAATGAGAATCACTGGTATTTGGCTTTCAACCCGTAGAGTAAAGTTCTTCCAGAATATCTCTTGCAGCTGCCACGCCTTTCATGCCAGCAGAGAACTCGCTGCTTACCACTGATGTCATTGTGGATATTCATCTATTTCTTGGGACTTCCCTAACCACCCCCCACCACCACTTCTTTCTATTTGCAATATGGAAAATGTTTGCTTTCTTTTCCCTAGGAGCTCCACATTTCCATGTAGCACTCCGCTTTCATTATGTTGACTTTCTTCTGTGTATTTTGGTTTGAGGAAATCATATTTTTGTAGCTGGTGAAGGTGGCTCAGCTGGACAACAGCATAGGCCTGAACCCTTCTCACGCTCATAGCCGATTTCCAGTGAGAATCTCACACTCACCTTCTCTTCGGAGCCACAGAATAACGTATTTGTGAAATGTTCACCCATGTCAAGAACAGGGGAAGTTCCCGACATGCTATGTGTATTTGATTTTCAGGTACTTTAATTCTATTGCCTTGGTGAGTCATTTGGTTTCTGGAAAATCGGATCGGCACATTTTAATCCCACAGAAAAAGATTCCTTTCATGAGTATGCATCTTCCAAATGACTAAATACTCCAGGTCACTCAGTTTTTATCAGCTTTTGGTATCTAAATTTTCCAACTTTAGCCCAAATATGTGAATTTGCTTACATACTCTAATGATAAGGCAAAGTGGATTCACTGGGGGGAAAATGACTGAAAGGATTAAGTGGAACTTTCCAGCATATCTCCAGTGGCACCAGGTTCCAGCACGCTGCCTGCAGGCTGGCTTTTGCATGCCATGGCCCCACCGGCGGTCCTTCCATCCTCCTCATGCCTGTAGGAGTACCGTTCATCTGCCTTCATGATATGAGTATGTCTTGGGTCTGCCACTAGGTCAAAAGCAAGCTTGAGGAAAGGGTTTGTGTCTTATTCTCATTTTTCTTCATTACTGAACTGGATGCTTTGCACATAATAAAGCCTAAGTAAATGGCTTTGTCGTTGATGACGCAGGAGGACAGCCATTGTCAGCCTGAGTCCACAGAGCACAGCCATACATGACATCCCATCTACCACCCTCCTCTGAGAAACCTTAGCCTACAAAAGACACAAGAACACTGACATCATTGCAGACCCTCTTTCCTTAGGAAGCCGCCAGCAGGGCAGGGTTCTTGGGGAAAGAACATCTAGATTGTTTTCCCCCTTTTAATTCTCTGGTGGTGGAGGAAGGCAAGAAGCTGAGAGGTGGTTCAGTGTGAGCCTCTCAGGCAGTTCTGGCCTTCACAAGGGGCAATATTTTTTTGCCCAACTTGAGTCTATGCCCTTGGAATGTTTACTGCCTGCTATAAATTCCTCTAAATAGAGACCATTTGGCTTAAAAGTATCTTCATAAAAATGCCAAGCTTCTGGGCAGGTTAAGTCGGCCATCCCCTGATGACGAGGCACAGCCCCAGATCTGGGGTATGTTCTCTGCACTTCTTGATCATGAATTCTCACCATGAAATTTTGGGCATGGACCTCTGGCACGTGTCTACTTATTGTACTTATCAATCGTATACACAGGCTCCTGGGCTGATATATTATTTATGTTTTAAAGCCAGTTGTGGCATATTAATTAAAATGAGATGAAATAAAAAAGAACTGTAATTTCTTTTATTTTTGTGTTCCCCTCTGGAGCAAAGTGGCTGAAGGATTCCCTAAAACCTCAGGACCGCACATCAGGTCAGGGCTCTGAGGGATGGGGGACGTCTTTGGAGTCAGGCCTCCTGCTCCTAGGGAACACACCTGATGCCCATGGGCTTGAAGCTTGCCCATC